>NC_056751.1:443505148-443531021 GCF_019279795.1 Protopterus annectens
AGTAATTAGGGACCTGGGGACCCAAGTTGATAGCAATCTCTCATTTGACAAACACGTGGCCAAAGTGGTTAGAAAAACATTTTATATAGCCCACCTAATCATGAAGGGATTCACATCTAGATCAGGGGAGGGCATCGTGCCTCTTTACTCATCCCTCATCAGGCCCATAATTGAGTACAATGCCCCTTTTGGGATGTACCTTACCAGGCACCTGCAGCAACTGGAAAGACCCCAAAAGTACCTCACCAAGAGGATCAAAGGGCTCAAACAGATGCCATATGCTGCCCGGTTAAAGAAACTCTAGCTCTACTCAGTGGCATACCGCATGCTCAGAGGCGATCTGTGCCTGACATATAAAGCTGTGTCCAACCCGGAATTAATGGACATGCTGCACCTCAGAAAATCCAAATCCCATCGAGCTATGTGCTCGAGAGACTTGAACCTCAGCACTGAAATAAATAGGACATACTGGAGGGACAGATTCATAACCCAGAGGCTCCCTTCACTCTGGAATAAAATCTCAGTCCAGGTTAGGCAGAGTCCCTCATTGACTCTCTTCAAGAAGAATCTTGATGAGTGGATGGGAGATCGTAGGTTTACCCCGGGTATCACTTCTGTGTCACTGTTAGACAGATGCACATTATACTAACATCGAAAAAGGGCATAGCAAAATTAATTTAAAATGGGTGGTTAAAGCCAAACACACTCTGGCTAGGCTTATAAATGCCCTAGGGCAGATAGCCTAGTATGAACCTATAAACCTATGAACTTGTAAAATGACCAATGCACCTTGTCCAATTTAAATATTTAAATCTGTAATGTAATTAAAAGGCAGAGCTTTCGGTATGGTGAGTGTGGATGTAAGGTTATAGCTAGCCTCTTAATAGTAAAAAAGTCATTAAGTCCATTGTAGAAATTCTGCATTCAGGCTTAAGATTCTTGTCCAGTAATACATTGTCAATTTCCTGAAATACTGTTAATTCTTGTAAAATGAAAAAAACATTCACAAGCTGTGAATTGACATGATGTGTTACTGAGCTCATCAGACAGATCATCCGATAATAATGTTATAACTTTAGGAATATGACTAAAGCGCTCCAGTAGTAGTTCACAGTCTCATCTCCTGTCATTGGTGTAAAAATGTTTTTTTTCCTATATATATATATATATATATATAAATATATATATATATATATATATAGAAATATATATATATATATATATATATATATATATATATATAAAGATATATATATATATATATATATATATATATATATATATATATATATTGTTTCACTTTATAATGTCGAAATACTAAAATACTGAATTTTAGTATTTTGAGACTATAAAGTTGAAGGTGCAGTTGTGCGAAACTGCATAATATCAAATGCAGAAATGTCAAATCTCGTTCGTGACGTGCAATGTGGTTTGTGGATTTAGCTGAGGTTTCAGGTAAGTGGTGTTCTTGAAAGGGTGTTGGGCAGGGATTTTAGTGTGTGTGTGTGTGTGGTAATGGGTTTTATGGATTTGTGTTTAGTCCGACCTCGGAGTTAGCATATATAAGTACAGGGAGCTTGCCCCCATGCTTATAGGTAGGGTAGATGTTTGTTTTTTATGTTGTGTTTGTGTGTGTGTTTTGCTTGTTGTAGTATCATATTAGGTAGGTTTATGTGTGCTTGTTTGTATGGTGGTATGTGTATGTGAATGATCGCGATTTAAAATTTCGTGGTTGTGGTGTGGGGTGTCAGTGTTTTGGTCTTTCAGATTTATAGTCTCGAGATACTAAAATTCAGTATTTTAGTATTTTGAGATTATAAAGTGAATATATATATATATATATATATATATATATATATATATATATACATATATATATATATGTATATGTATGTACACACACACACACACACACACACACACACACACACACACACACACACACACGACAGTGTGAGGAATTAACCAGGAATGTGTGTGTGACCTGATAAGGTCCGGGTTTATGCATTCATTTGTGTATGAATATCATTGAGGTCTAAAGGCCTTCCAAGGCCAAATAAGACAATTATAATTACGATCAATATACCGATCCAAAAATTTGTAATTCAGCAATTATGAGTTCACACCTTATTTACAGCTTCACTGTGCCCAGAGCCATGAGTCTACACCATAACAAGATAACCGTGTAGCAAGGGAACTTGAAGGTGAGAAGACTTGTGTATTTGTAGAACATCAAGGATTGACATTACTTTAGATTTATTGACAAAGAAGGCATTTGATTTTGCTATGTATATGCATTAGGAGATTAAACTGTTATCTGTATGCACTTCTTATTCTTAACTCTTGGCATAGTCATTTTGCCATGCATTGACTTTCACAGATACAGAGCCTTATTAACTGTCATTACAAGTTTTACTGCTAAAACTAGTTACCTTACAGTCTTTTCTGTCTTATTCCAAGGCAATGTGAAGTACAATATTGTAAATGACACAGGCATGTGATGCTTCTAAGATGGACCACAGAAACCAACAGGGAAGTGCAGGGCAGAGTGAGTGGTTTCTAGCAATTGTATACAATTTACTTTTGAGTTTACATGTGTGCAAAATTGTGTGCGAAGAATTCATAACAGGTAAATTATGTGTTATTCTTTGTATTCTACAAATTGTCATTTTCCTGTTATTTTAGAGGGGACAGTGAAGCCAAGTGTTACTTGTATGTTTCCATACTGCCAGTTGGGTTTCAAGAGTTTTGCTTTTGCAGTTGTGTAGTCATCCTGGTATTTCCATGTGTTTATGGATAAAATCATATGCAGTCAGTGGCATGTTGTAGAATAGCATTCAGAAATTGATATGGGATCCTGAATGCTGATGCCTGTCATATCCCCAGCATATGCTCTGTTAGCCTATGAGAGGTTCATGTAGCTAAACCTTAAGGTGCTACACATACCTTAATCTCCACAGCTATTGGTTTCCCTCAGTTTCCCCTTGCTCCCAGATGCACAGTTCCTGTAGTCTGTCCACCCTGTAGCAGTCTACAATTTCCACATCATGCAGACTGTGGTAAGTTAATAGGGGTCTAACCTTCAATTACTTGACTGGGGTCTATTTGCAGCAGCATAGACTAGTGTCTGTTGCACATACATATGTATAACAGCAGCTGCAGCCCTTAACAGTGTTTCCATGTTGAGTACTTTCTATGGCTGTATTCCACTAAGTTTTGTAATTCACAGATAAAACCAACATGATTGCTTTATAGCTTGTTGAATAGCTCTTCCACCTTGGATTGGTTGATTAGCATAAAGTTCAGCTGCTTATGCAGTAATTAGGATGCCACGTTTACCATGTTTTCTCAGCTCTACATGGGATGTAGAGCCACTTACTTAATACAAAATGGTGTGTTACCATGTGAGCATCATGCCGCAACATGAACACAGTTTTAGCAGACTGTGTAGACTCTGTTGAATCAGCACCCATCTGTATATGTAAAATTCTGCTTTTAATTTTCCATCATTTATGTTTCAGTTTTCAAAATATATTTTGTTTACATTTTTTCAAATAATACATAGTTTGTTTAAATGCAACCCCTTATTTTAAATAATATCTAACTTTCCATCTAAGCCACAAGGCCACAAGCAGTTTTTTATTTGTCAAAAAACATCGGACTTAAAAGCTAAGCAGCATATTATTAGGTACAACAGTACATTTTTCACAAGTGAATAGAATATATATTTATATATAGGAGTCATAGCATAGTTCTAGACTTTAAATGCCAAAGTTGGATTTATTTATTTAATTTTGTTCACCAGGAAATTCTGACTGGACAGGTAAACCCATATTTCAGGGCAGTTATTGGAGAAAAACCTCCACAGAATCAATGCTTTTATATAAAATACAGCATAAATTATCTGAAATATAAAATAAATACAATTTATCCACAGGGAAAAGTAATCTTCAAATACTTTTAACAACTTTTAAACTTAAAGGAAAAGGGCACCCTCATTTATAAGTGTAATGCAAATTTTGATGGTCCATTAAAAAATAAACTCCTAGCTTTAAAATTTTCCTGGACAGGAAAGTGTTACTAGAAAAACATTTATTTATTTATTTATTTTAATACGGAAAGTTTTTCCCCTACAGGCAACTTATCTGCCCATGAAAGGATCAACACAAGTTAATCATTGAAAGCCTAAGAGCAGTATACTATTTCGCAGCAAGAAAACTCTGAAGGGCTTGGTGACCAAACCTGTCTTTTTAGTCAGCTCATCTCAAACTGACTGACTGGTCTGGATGCGTGAAGAGTGCCCTGAAGCTTTAGAAGTCGGCTGTTGTATCCTTGGCAGGATATAACCCATATAGTTAAGGCTCCAGCAGCATTGATCAATATGATGAACATATATAGAAATATTTTGCATAAAGTTAAGATTTACAAAAATTATAGCTTAGAAACAGAGCTGTTTAAAATATTATTACAATAGGCTATGCATTTACACCAAATTTCCTTACATGAAATTGTTGAAAAGATTTCAGAACTATGTCACATAATATTAATTCAGTGTGTGTGGCTGAACTGCAGTAACACATGCAGATATAATAACAGATAGGTATGAATACTGTTTATATATACAAAGTGGTAGAAAGTGGTAGAGGTAAAGCCATCTATTCTTAGGAATTAAAAGTATTTATCAAAAGAGAAGTAATCCCATGGAGATTAGTTAAACTGAAAACATGCATAGTGTAATGTGAAAGAAGGTGAAAAAAGAGTTGCATTGTTAAGGAGGGGTTCATAAAACAGATGGCAACAAGTAAGGAGAAGAGAGCAATAGAAATAACCTCTGCATAAAGCATTTTTCAAGGATGTTTTGAGAGAATTAGCCATGCAGTTATGGTAATTATTTAAGTTAGCTTATCCAGGTGTGGACTCAAGTTATTTACTTAGTTGTGTGTATTTGCATTCAGTGTTCTGTTTTTATTATTACAGTTCTGAATTTCTCTAAATCTGCACTTCATATAAAATAAGTCTGTCAGTGTGTAATAGCATTTATAGAGATAATCTATCTACTGCAAATAAAGGTGATTTTAGAAGTATTTAAATATGACCCTGGCAGTGTCAAAGAAGTAAACACACAATTGTACATGTTAATAGCATAGCAGTTGTAGCAAACAGCAAACTCAAAAAAGACTGTGACAGAAAAAGAGCAAATGTTTGAATTTAAACCTTATGTTCTAGAAAACATGAATATCATAATTATAGGAGAACTTAGCTGTGAAGGATGCGGAAGAAAACATAAGTGAATATGTATAAAATGTTAATTATGAAAAAAGCAAGAGAATATACATATAAGAGAGAGAACAGTGAAATGGAGACGGATTATTTTATAGTTTGAGAAGGGGGGTGTAAGAAATGTATGTGCATGCTTTACTAATGTTTTTTATGCCATTTAGCAATTTTGTATGTAAATTTGTGAGTGGAAGTGTAATTAAGCAAAGCAATAGTATAAAGTATTTAACTGGAAAGTTGACACGCTAATGAAAACATTTAATAAGGGAAATAAGGCAATTATGGAAATATTTACATATGACATTTGCTTACTCTAGCTGAAGCTGGCTTGAGTTTAAAGAAAAATATTAAAAAAGTGTATATGCAAATGGAGCATTAACAAAGACAATTGAACATACAGAATATGTAAAGCTAGTGTTCAATATGGAAAAGTATTTTAATGAAAATAACGTGCAGCATTTTTGACGAGGAGTGCGAGGAGTATATGAAACACAAAGAGAAAATGCGACTGTGATACAAGCAACGATATATATAGAAGGAAAGAAAAAGGAGGTGTAACGTTTGATCAAGAATGGTAAGGAAACGAGGGATAATAAGACAAAACATAAGGAAGGAACAACACAAAATAATAGATATTGTGTTGAATTGTGTTGAAGAAATGTGGTCAGCAAGAAATGAGAGAAGTTTAAACTGACATCTTTGACAGTTTTCAGTAGATTCTAGAAAATGTTTACAAAAGGAAGTGAAGTTGGAATAGTTAAGTACTGTGCTTAAAATGCAAATGAAAAATCAGTGCCAGATAAGAATGATTTGAGTTACAAAACTTATAAGAATTTAGAAGCCTTTTCTATTACATTCAGCAAAAACGACAAGTGAAAATTGTCCTTTTCTTCATCTGTTTTATGTCCATTTTAACATTCTGTATCTGCTTTAGCTAAAGTGTTTACAGCTATATTAGTAATTCCAGTACATAGTTGCACTGCTATTGGTACTAAACCTTAGTTTCTTTCTTATGTTATGAGTTTGTGGTAGGCTAGTTTGGGAGGCGTGATGAGTTTCAAGTCATCTACTACAGAGCTAAGTTTCTAATACTCCCCCACTTCCTATTCTAGTTGTGTTGATATAGCCAGTTTATCTGTTGCTGCCCACCCCTTATGCTTTTTTGATAATAGTCCCCTCCCTCTCTTCGTTTATTGACTATTGTTAGTAAATATCATTTTACAAGTCTGTCCCTTTAAGGTGTTCAGCAAACTAAGTGAGCTTTGACATAATAGGGTAACATACTTCTTAACCTGTTAGCCCAAGAAATAAGGACAAATCTTGACATAATGGGTCAACAGTGGCTCAAAAATAGGGACATATTTTATATATTGCTCTTATAAACTTAAAATGTAGTTAGAATAACAGGGTTTATGTTAAAATGCATTTTCTAAAGGATATGAACTCTGAAACCCAAATGTATGCCATTAGTTAGTGGTTTTATTCCTCAGATCATCCCAGTGATTTGCCATAAAACCACAAATTCTATGAGGAGCAGACCAAACTTTTGAGGCAAAAATCTGGACTTTCTGCAAAAATCTGGACAGTTGAGCAGCATGTAAAATGTGTAATATTGAGTATACTAATACTGCTTGTACTGTTTTTCCTGCTAAATTAGGGAGTTTTAACTATATTCAGTTTACTGGTTTCTTCTGGTGGCAGAAGAAGATTTCCAGGCTAGCTGCAGGTGTTAGTTGCTACAGAAGCTAAATGCAAGTGCCTTGCTATAGGCTGGTGTGCTGTATTGAGCTTTTTGTTACTTATTTTCTGTATTATAACTAAAGCAATTTAATGTGATGCTGTACAACACCCAGCTGTGCAACTGTGACTATAAGGCATTTTGAGCCATAAGTTTCTGTATACAACCTAGTCCTCCAATTTGTATTGATCTTTAAATATTCAGCAGCTGTCTGAAGAGGCTCTTGTTCCCACTAGGATGCAAGCTAGTCCTCCTACGTAAACGTGCACTGTTTTAGACAAGTAGCATCTCCAGTATATCATCTCCATAACCATAAGTACTATAATCTCTTCATCTTTGTTAGTAAGCACCTGCAATGATTGATTTACATTTTCCAGTAATCTCTGTAATGAGCCTGGTTGAAATGAGCATCTTCAGATAATGGATGATTTGTCTCATGTTTACTGATGACCACCTAGTACTTAAACCAGCAGACACAGTGTGTGAAAGATGAAGTTATATAATGTTATTGGAGGCAAAGCTCTCTCACAAACCCAAAACAAATAGCATGCAGGTTACCAATCAAATTAAACACTAAACAAAACACTCACAGCTCAGACCGGATGTATAGACCTACACATACTGAGCATCTTAAAAGCAAGCCTATTTAACTGCAAAGGTCTCCTAAATGTAACCTAAAATTGCATACTTTCAGCCACCACACAAACAGACATCACAGGCAGCACTCACAATTAAGCATACAGCTAACCCAGTCCAAAAGCCCATAAGACGAGCACTAAAGCCCTTGCACCATGAGTTCACATATGATGCAGATGTAGTACATATGTGTGTAAATAATTTTAGATGTACCTCCCTGGACTATATGGAGAGAGAGACATGATGGATCTATGGGAATGTTTGTCTGAGGATGGTATCGACCTAGCCTTCAGCAGGATTCTGTCATCACCAACAATGATACTGCAAAACTAGGAAAAGATTAGTCGTTTTAAGAATTGGCTTGGCTTCAGGTGTCATTCAAAGTGGGTACAATATATGTATCAGCCTGTGAGCTACATCCTTGTCCACCTCCATAGTTCTTATTTTAGGCAATATCGATCTTTTAAAGTTTCTAACATAGGTAAACAGAAGGGTCTATATTAGTTGATCGAACTTTCAAAAGTTATAGTTTCAGACGGTCGACACTATATGATCAAACTTTTGAAAGTTTGAACATTTTAACTGAGATCTCCGTACAGAGCGGAATGGGAAGATTGCACTGCAGTGCAATCTTGGAGTTGGTATATTTAAAGAGCAGGGGGTGCAGTGGGGCTTGCCCCACCTGCTTAAAACATTCAGGGAGGTTATTTGTTTAGTTTATTTTTTTATTACATGTTCAAACTTTTAAAAGTTACCATATAATGTAGACTATATGAACTTTTTGAAGTACGATCATGTAATATAGACCCAAACAGAATCCTGATAACATTAATCTATTGCTGCTCAATGTTAGGAGCCTTTTAACAAAAAGAAAAAAAATCAATTCCCTAATCCATTCCTTACAAGCACTCTTCCTTTCCCTGGAAATATTAATATATGCATCATCACAGATATCTGGTTCATCACCTTTGAAAGCACTTTATATGTGTATAGTTTCAATTCCTATCACCTGTTCAGTCCTGCCACATAAGACAAAGACATTAAAGGAGGTGCTGTCTAGAAACTTATAAAAAAAGAAAAAAGAATACAAAACACTTCATCTCCAGAATAATTAGACAAAATGACCTGTAACATCTACTTGCCCAAGTTACTATTAAGGAAAAAAAAAAACTTTTCATGTAAAAACTGTTCCCCTTGGCCTATACCTCTTACTTAACTACCTTGGAGTCTCTATATATTAAGCCAATCCCCATTGTCTTAGAAGACTTCAACTACCACTACATAATCTGTGACACTTGTACATCTTCCAACAAAGTCCTTTGACCAGTTAGTCCACACCCCAACCAGAAGGGATAAAGTCCTAGAGCTCTTCCTTAACAATATGGGGCAGCTTTGCTCCACATCAGTCATAGCTTCTTTGCTGGACAAATCAGACCACAAGTCAAGAACATTTGTCATAAGACTTGAGCCTGAAGCATCTAACAATACTATGTTTTTCACAAATTATGTAAAGGCTAATTTACTCAAACTGAGTAATGACCTGGTTAAATTCAAAGGCCCCTTCATTTTTGTCTACCCCACTCCTTCACTTTTGATAGAAATTAATATATCAGGTAAAAATAAATAAACCCCTATAGTGGAACCCAAATAAAAACAAGCTATATAATAAATGAAAACACTTACTGGGCACAAAAATAAATCTAGCTCTCAAGATGAGAAAAACACTCTTACTAAACTAAATAAGGAACTCTGGTCCTTGGTCAAATGAATTGACGACAGATATAAGGTAAAAATAGTGAATCAAGTGAAAGATGACCACAAAATCTTCTTTAATTAGGTTAAAAAATGCCAGAAACAGTGCTCATCAGTGTACAGAGGAGATAGCAAATTTACTAGGGGATAAATTTAGCTCAAACTTCCCCTTCCTTTACTATTCAGTATTCTCAGATAATATACCTACACATTCAAATTGACCAAAAATAAACTCACAAGGTGATATCAGAGGCCAAGAATACTCCCTCTATGGAGCCAGGTAACATACCAGTCTGCCTACCGGTCAGCATAAAATACGACTTTTCTAATCCTAGCAGAAGTATTCAGTTTCAGCCTCAAAACAGGCTTCATGTTGGATGAATTGAGGACAGCAAACAGTCATTTTCTTGCACAAAGGTGATGTCTCAGTGGAAATGGTAATTATATACCCATAAGCCTGGCCACTGTCATTTGTAAGGCTGTGGAAAAGATCACTATGTAATTAATATATAAGGATATAGGTAATCTGTAGACTCTTAAATCAACCCAGTATGGATTGGTCAAGGACATGTCTGGACTTCAACCAGCTAGACTTCTTCCAAACATTTACTGAATCAATAGACAAGGACAGAACTGTGCACAGCCCTTATCTAGACCTCCCCAAGGCATTCAACATGATCCCACACCCAATATCAATGGTAAACTCTCCCAGCAAAATGTCAATCCCTATGCAACTCATTGGATAGCAAACTGGCTCACAAATAGAACCCAGGAAGTTAAAGTAGGTAGCTATACCACCTCCAAAGGTATGTCACAAGAAACCTATTCCTGTGTGCAGGCCTCATGCCACTCTTCTTTGACATTTTCTTCTTGGAGGTCAAACCTATTATTAAGGGCTTATGGCTGACCACTTTTGCAGATGACTGTAAACTTGGTGCCATTATTAAACTACAGAGAAGACACCAAAATCTTCTAAGAAGGCCTGCCCCCCCCCCCCCCCCAAAAAAAAGCTGATATCAAAATCATGGTCTAAAACTAAATGCCGGGAAATGTATAATCATATACATTGGCAAGCCTGACTCCTGTTGTATCTGTCACATTGACGATACACCCCTGAAAACTGATACTGCACTTAGGGATCTGGGCACCTATGTCAACAACAAATCTGCTTTCTATCACCTTGTATCCACTTTTGAAAGGAAGCCCCTTTTCATCATTCAGCCTATATATAAGGGTTTTGTGTACAGATCTGGGGATGTAATTGTTCCACTGTACTGAACACTCAGACTGTCCAATGAGTATAATACGCCTGTTGGTATGTAGGTGTCCGAACATTTATCACAACTGAAATGACCACAGCAGTTTCTCACTAAATAAATCAAGGACCTAAATCATAAAAAAAAAATATGCAAAATATCTCAAAGCCTTGTCATTTTCAAAATAATATAAGCTACTGAGAGGTTTTGTCTGCTTTGTTTATAGAGCTTCAACAGACTCTTTTCTGTCAGACCCGTTACACATTCATAGGTCCAATACTATTATAAAGACCTGCAAAATAAATCGAACATGTTAGAGGGATCTTTTTATATCACAGACAATTCCACTTTGATGGAACTCTCTTCCACTTCAAATAAAGCAAAGTGCCTCTCTTACTCTTTGGACCAATGGCTGGGTAACTCAAATTCAGTCCAGGTTCGCCTCTGTCACTCCTGAATAGAGCAATGTTATACAAGTCACAACATAGCCTTATTCCTCTCGTTTCTGGGTTATTTGTATGCAAAATATAAAAGATAAAAACTATGAAGGGAATGTAGGCTAAACTTCTTAAAAGTTTCACAGATCAATTGGCAAGGAAGAACCTCTGAACTTATGAACAAAAAAGGTATTTATAAGTTTATTGAATGAATGGAGCTAGGAAGGTTTCAAAATTACAAACATGTGAGGGTTATTATATTTATGTGTAAAAAAGGAGGTAAAGCTTGTGTTCAGAATTGGAGTAAAGTTATATTGAATAATACAGACTGTAAATCTTTTATGAAAATATTGAGGATCAAATTAAAAAAAAAAGAAATGTTAATTCATGGTATATATTGAATGAAGAGAGAAAAATTGAGAAATTATTAAGAATTGTAAGGGAAATAGAAGACTAAACACTGAGAGAAAGCGAGATGAAAACTGATAATGAGATGTGTAAAAGGCTTTTGACAGAGTGACTAGGGGAAAAATAGAATGCAGTAAGCTGACAGTTTTACAGAAAGGAAACCTGCATGAATGTGCAGGAGTGGAGGAGTCAGATAAAAAAATTTATTGGTATGAAGAGGGGTACATTTCAGCTTTTTAGAGATAGATGGGAAGGGCTAATAGTGATACAGAAATAAAACTAAGTTAGGAATGTATGGCAGTGTATAGGGCCAACTAGACAGACTTACAGCAGAGACAATGATGGATAGGCACACACTACAATGGATAGAATTGGGATCAACAGAGACATGCTGTCTTAGGAAATACTGATGGGGAGCATTCTACAATGCAAACAGGATTATGGTAAGCACAAAAGAGGAAGAGGAAGGGGTACACATGATTGAGTTAGGCTGGGTTATTAACAACAGTGTGCCATTTCCTGCTTCCACTCATATGGACATTACAGTGGTCTATCGCCATTTGATAAGTTACCTGTATTGTAGACCACATCATCCCCTTACTGTCATATGAAAGGAGCAAATTGTGTAAATCTATCTGCTTCAGTAGGACCTTCATCTATGCTGTGTATACCTGCCCACTATGTGCTACACGACACTGCATCTTAGATCCCACTTGCTGCAGGTGCAGCTAGGCCATGTCTGGCAGTGGTGTTGAGTTCACTGTTCATGAGGTGGCAGGACCAAATACCAGTGCAACACTCTCAGCTTCATTGTTGTGGCCCTTAACAGACGTTGCAGTATTAGTAAGCAATTGAGGTGTCTGCTCAGCATATGTCATTTGTATCTGCAGTGAGGGGGTCACAATGGAACTTTTTTATAAGTTAATTTATTGTCACAATGGACTATATATATATATATATATATACACACACAGATGCACGAAAGAAATCCTCCTTTATGGCTGGAAGAACCTTCTGCCTTTTGCAGAAGGTAACTTGATTATTGTCATGTTCTGCTCATGCATAATAAGAAAGCTCACATGTGAGAACTGCGCTAAGTGTGAGGCAAGATGGAAAAACACATACATTTCAGAGTCCCATTGACTGTATGATAGGCAGCAGGCAAGTGAGAGTCATCTGCATATCCATTGACATAGCTTCAGAGAAAGTGGTACAGTTATACTAGGGAACACACCAGGTAATTGAAGACACCATAAGATTGTGCCACTTAATCTCACTGTGTAACAGGACCATGCATGGACCCGCATTAAATGTAGTTGACATATTTCATTTAGTGTCATCACCACCTACGCTTGTTATTGAAGATCCACAAAGTAGTACACATATATTTCCTAAACTGACCTTGACAAATACCTGTCAGTATCAATAGTAACTAACATTAAAACTGGAAAAAATGAGTGTTATCTACTTAGAATAGAATTCATGGCATTGTAGTCTTACCGCTGCTTCTCCTTGCAGCTCTTACAAGGGAAGTTGCCAAGGCAAGATGAAGAAATTAAGTCATCACAAGACATAGCATTTTTATAACAGAGTTGCCTCTTCAAAGATAACCCATTACAAAATCTGAACTTCAGTGTACTATCTATAATACCTTCAAGGTCTGGGCAACTACGTAGAATATCCCAATTCTTTCTCAAAATATCTGTGACTATATTAATGTCACTAGAGTAGGTAAGAACACATCTGACAGTCCTTTTGTCAATAGGTTCAGTTAAGGCTTTCTCTTCTGAGACTGTTGTTAAAAAAATAGGGTTTAGCCATGTTTTCGTTACTGTGCCAATAGCCAAGCCAACCTGGTGTTGGCATATTGGGAACAAACTAAGATTCTTAGGGACAATGAGTTCATTCAATATGTAATTCACTACAGGCACATTGTCAATATTTTTTATTGTGGCAAGGCAGTATAGATTTATTAGAAGAGTTTATTATTTATATGCAGGGATCCACAGATTTCTTGAGTTTTAGCAGAAAGATTTCTCAAGAATCTATTGATTTTTTAGATATCACCATCTATAGAGCTGTACTTGTGCCAGTGTACAAGAACAAAGGGGACATCCACAACTGTGGGCAGTACAAAGTCATCAAACTCCTATCACACTGCATGAAAGTTCTGGAGAGGGTGATTGATAAACGGATACGTAGAGTAATAGAATGTAAGATGGGAGATCAGCAGTTTGGATTCAGATCAGGATGCAGCACAACTGACCCGATGTTTGCACTGAGACAGATACTTGAGAAGAAGCTAGAGATGTGGAGATTGTCCAAATGGGCATTCCTAGACTTGGAGAAAGCATATGACAAGGTCCCAAGAAAGCTGATCTGGGCAGTACTGCAGTGGTCTGAAGTCCCAGAAACATTGGTGGAATTAGTGCAGGCTATGTACAAGGACCCAATGACTCAAGTACGGACAGTGTTCTTCCTCACAGAGGGGTTCCCAGTGGGTGTGGGTGTACATCAGGGTTCAGCTCTGAGCCCACTGCTGTTCATACTGGTGATGGACTACATTAGCAAACAGGTTGGAGGGGATGGATCAACAAAGCTGCTGTATGCAGACGATGTGGCAGGACAGGCAGACTTTGAGCTAGAACTTCAGCAAAAGGGTAAGAGAATGGAATGCAAATCTGAAGGCACATGGGATGAAATTAAGCACAGATAAGATGGTGGTAATGGCAGCAAATGGGGGAAATCAGAAGAAGCAGAGAATAGAGATAGAAGGGAAGAGAGTGGAACAGGGAAACAGCTTCAAGTATCTGGGAGGGGTAGTTGAGGAGAAGGTAGTCTGAATGAAAAGGTCAAAGCTAGAATCAGAGGGGCTGCAGCCAACTGGCATAGAGTATCAGGTAAAGTCTATGACAGAAGAATGGCAAAGAAACCGAAAAGTAGGGTGTACAAGACAGTTGTGCGACCAGCACTACTGTATGGTACAGAAACCTGGGCAGTAAAGGCAGAACAGTTGAAGCTAGAGGTGATGGAAATGAAGTGCCTGAGAAAGGTGATAGGATGCACACTGTGGGAAAGCTGAAGAAATGAGGACTTAAGAGCAGAAGCCAAAGTAGCTCCAATTGCAGAAAAGATCAAAGAGAACAGATTATGATGGTTTGGGCACTTGTGTAGAAAATCAGAAGGCAATCTGTTGAAGATTTGGTACAGACAGGAAGAAGGTAAGAGGAAGCGAGGACATCCAACAAAGAGGTGGACAGATTGTGTGAAAGACCTGCAACAGTCAGGCATGAGTGTTGAAGAAGGGAGGAATGTGGCACTGAATCGAGAGAGTTGGCGACCGTTAATACAATAGAAAAAAATGGGAAAACCGGGGCTGATGATGATGATTAAAATATTAAACACTGGAGTTAATAGTTTGGCAATATAACTATTCCCTGTATTTATGATTTGGTGGTATAGATAATGGAAGCATGAGTTATATTTGTAATTGATAGCCTAATATGTTTTTATATTTCTTTGAGATAAGGTTTTAAAATTGAGTACACTGATGCAACTGAAGTAGAGTCATGAGCTGTGCTATATCAGAAAGTAGATGGCAAGGGAAGATTACATATAGTCGATACTTTATCTTAGAACTGCAGAGCCTCTCTATTATGTGGGCACTGACTTCAATGAAAAATGATTTATTGAGATAAAGCTTCACAATGGTGTCGGATCACACACCCCTCTAGTAGTTAAACAAGATATCAAACCCATTTTAAATAGATGGGCTATGCTGCTTCTACCATTGTACAATCAGACACTGGCCATAAGAATGCAGATGAGAAATCTCAATCTCATACCAGTAAGTATATCAGAGTCTATTCTTTTTAGGCAGAATTCATTGAGGTATGCATATCCCATTCCCAGAATATTAGGTGCCATTTTAAAACACATATCCTGGGAGTATGTTGCCGGACTTCCAGCTCTGTGTTCACTACTGTAAGTGAATGAGGAAGTGATGGCATTTCAGACTACACTCTCTCTCTCTGTTATTGTATAATTCATATATTACCTAGTCAACATTCTGCTCTATACTTTATATGTAATTCTGAGAATATGCTCAGGTCATCTGAGAGTATGTTCCTAACCATCTGAGATTAGTATGAGACATAATGTTTTTTACACTTTAACATTTAAAACAAAATGGTTTATTCTCTGTGCTAGCTAGGTGGCACTACATAATTTACAAAATGTATGACCTTACAGGCCTTAAAATGTACCATTCAGTTGATCTGTCACTGTTAAATATTGGTTTACACTGTCTGGATTTGTGTATAATGGTTCTTAAGTAGTTGTTATTGTACAGCCTACAAGGCTTTTTTTCTAAAAATGGTATTGCCTTAATTTCTAGTGCAGTGCCACATAACCACGGTTTTTAGTAAGGAACTGTAATTGTAATACCAGCTATTGTTAACTGCAAAAATCTTTTTACATGTAACAAATGCTGCATTAGCCATGCATTTGGTTAGCAGAAAGATCAAAAAATGGGAACTTTAATTTTTTAATATGGTGACTGCTATTCTGGCTAATAGCTTGTGCCAGACATACTTAACATCAAATAAACTAGATATATGTGTATGTCCTTGCAGAAATGTGGAACATACGGCTGGAAGAACAAAAGATGTGCTACTTAATTTCTTTCAAATGTATCAGCCCATAACATTTGCTGCATTTCTTGTATAACAATGATCAGCTAAAGTTGTATTGCTCAGGTCAGCTCTTAGAAGTCTTTGCATGTTCTAAACTTGTGTGGCATTTTTAGATGCCATATTTAAACATACCAACGACCAACATAGTGCTGTCCCACTCCTGAGGTGAACACTGTACAATTCTTTAAAGATTTCCTATCCTTTTTACTCACTGGCTACCACCTTTTTCTGCAATTAAGCTGATTTTTATCCGTTTTCTCTCGGTCTGCTATATCCACACTCCTATTTATATAGGCTATGGATCGGATCATTATGGAAATAAACTGATCTCTCTCTAAGGTAACCGAAATTAACATTTGATAAACACAAGATGTATGAAACAGAGAGGCTGACTACATGCTGCAAAATATAGATAAGAAGTTAAACCTCAAATGATGAAAAGTTCACAAAGTTTAAAGTATAAAATGAAATCCATTTTTTTGTAGACTGTACTGTATAACTGGTGTGACTTTGGGGATATATTTTCCATAAAACTGCTTTAATCCATATTGTGCTGTACATTTTTAAGAAAAAAGAACATTCATATTATTGTGCATAATGAACATCAGTGATACGATTGCCTTTGATCAAATATCTCATTATTTCAGTGTTAAAAATTTTAGAAAAGTTAGAACTTGCTGAAAGAATGTAAACTAGGTATCTTTCTAAATCATTGATTTGCAAAGATCTTGGTTTGTACAAGTTCCTCAGAATCTTTCTTAAAAGTTACTGGTCTATAGAAATGTGATTGTTCCATGTTTATCCTTCAAGAATGCTCACAATATAAAACTGATGCAAGATTTTTTGGCTGCTTCTTGGAAACATATATGTCTATATGAAAAATGTATCTGTTTTCATTGCATAACATATACTGATAAATGATAGTTACATGTAGTCTCATACAATTAAGCATATTTAATCCCTATCTGTGACTAAGAACCCTATATGTTTATAATTGCTCTTTTTCTTCAACATGCATTCTTTTTTAATACTTTTGATACTGAATTGCCCATATACAGTACTTTAAATGTGAAACTGACCATTTGCTGTTTAATCACCAGAGGCTTAATTTGCAACTGGAGATGAATCAAGTTAATTAGAACAAACTTAAGTGGATGTACTCAGACAGAAAAGTAGGCCTAGCTTAGTCCTTGCAAAGTGTATACAAGAAGAGCATAGAATCTAATTATTGTTACTGCTGTTAACTAAATTCTGTATTAAGAGTGGAAGCAAAATCATCTGATGTGTAACATGCAGATACTTTTGTAAAGATAATCACATTTAACATACTTTATAAGTGCATTCATTTGTAAGCTATTCTAACCTAATCAATATTCAAACGCTCAATGGAATTGAATTCTACTGAGATGTCTTTTTAACGTATCCATTCCCATCCCTGATTTATTCTTGAAATGTGCCTGGAGTTAGAATAACATCTGCAGCATTTTTGTTCTGTATGCACTCATAAATAAAGATAATGGTACACTTGTATAATGAGAACCTATTCCTTTTGCAACATCAAATGAGCGTAAAAGCAAGTTTAATTTCATTGTAACTGTTGTATTGCTTTTATCCTGCTGTTGAGGAAATCCTTACTCACTAGCAATGGTCAAATGTACTTTAAAAGATTTATTAAGATTTTTACAGTTTACAAAACCTGTAAGCTAACTTAAATTCAGATGAATAAAAGAAAGCATGAAAAAAAGGAGAAAAAGACGAAAAGAAAAGAAAATCCAATATAAACAGCAACTGAAACAATGGCATTGTAATTTAAAATCAATAATAGTTTGTCATTTTTTTATTAGGCACAAATCAGATATTTTCATCATATTTCAACATATTTCCTATTCATCATTATCTACATGATTTCAAAAAACAAGGAATTACTATATGCAAAGCATTATGCTTCTCCACTTGTCTGTGTGTATGTGTACATATCTATATATCTATATAAAGAGATATAGATATAACTATAATGATATATAGCTAGCTAGATAATCCTGTAAAAGGTGTGTGTGTGTGTGTGTATATATATATATATATATATATATATATATATATATATATATATATATATATGGATCTACTTTCATTGAACAAAAGTACGATCCACCGAATTTAACTTACCCGAGCTTCATCCACAGAAACTGCACTTAAACGAACCAACGGACTGTACATATCCTTTCACAGGGAAAGGAACCACTTGATCATGGAAACCAAATGAATCAAAAAACAACTAAGCACATCAAAGTGGTGGGCTTTGACCCCCCCCCCCATTTGAATACACCAACTCTGAGATTGCACTACATGTAGCAGTGCACACACTTCACATGGTGCCATTTCAGTGGATGAAGCTCGGGTAAGTTAAATTTGGTGAATCATGCTTCCATTCAATGAAAGTAGATCTATACAAGTCCACTTCTAAATTTCGAAATCCCACAATCTCGACTTGACTCTCAATATCTCTAACTCATAAAGTCTAGATTGTGAAATCTCAAAATTATTAAAAAAAAAAAAAAAAAAAACTTGACAACATCCAAAAACATGTTTTTGCAAGGGGCAAGCCCCCCCACACTGCTCACGTGGGGGGCTGCACCCCACACACCCCTGCAAATTAAATATACTAACTCTGAGATTGCACTCCAGTGAATAAAATGGTAATGTCCCCATTCCGCAATCTATATTACTATTCTCTTCACTGTACAGCGATCTTGAAATTAGTGCATTTAGGTTGCAGGGGATGTGGGGAGTGCAAAAGGGCTTGCCCCCTGCAAAAACATGTTTTTGGATTTTGTCTTTTTTTTTTTTTTTATAATTTTGAGACTCCACAATCTCGACATTCTGAGTTTGAGATATTGAAAGTCGAGATTGTGGGATTTTGAAATTTAGAAGTGGGCCTATATATATATATATATATATATATATATATATATATATATATATATATATATGTGTGTGTGTTTGTGTGTGTAGGTATATATATATATATATATATATATATATATATATATATATATATATATATATATATACACACACACACACACACACATATAGCTTTACTACTGAAATTCCGAAACTGCATTCAATGACTGGTCACAGTGGTTGACTCAAAATGCAGAACTTGGAACTTTGAAATAGCAGCCATTGAGAAAATGAATACTTCGAAATATATAGTCCAATGTATGTGAAATAGCAGGAGGTGATGTCAGTCACCCATGCTATGCATCTTAACATACCATTACACTCTACAGTCAATGGTACATATTTTGCAGGCAGGCTGTGCCCCACTGCATCTCCCATGTGTAGGCTGCACCCCCCCACACACCCCCTGAAATGAAATATACCAACTCCAAGATTGCAAAATAGTGAGGAAATGGGCTAATTCACTGTTCCTTACTGAACTGCATCTCGGTACACAATGCTGAAACTCATATACTCAAACTGAACTACCCATTCTGTGTAGTGTAGTCGATGTATTTTGGTTCGTCTTTCTACCCATTTTAAAAGTGCCTTTAGACCACATGCCGGTAGAGCACAGGCACTTCAGACATTTAATAGTAAACCCTATATATATATATATATATATATATATATATATATATAAATGCCTTTTTACAGGATTACAGCATAAGATTGCAGCTAAGAATGCTCCAGGACAGTACATGTAACATAGCTATGTTTTCCATTAGAATACAGTTGATTCTTTATATACAAGCAGTAATGATATCACTGTGTTGCCTGAGACTGACGAAAAAGGCAAAAAATTAATCAATTACAATCGTTTATCTTAAACCTGTTATTAAAACTACAGTAATGATTGCTTGTTACATAAATAAGAGGAAAATATTGTAAGGTTCCTTTCATATATTTGGCATTTATTTATATTACAAAAAAACAAATGGAGACAGAATAAATATATATATAAATAAATAAGAGCTTTATTTATCTTATGACACAACTCTAATAAAATAGAAATGATGATAAAATATAATATATTTAAATCAACATTTACAAAAAACACTCATTTATACTAAAATTTACTAACACTATGCAATCTTTTGGCATGCTTTAGCCGAAACAGATAGACAATGAGTAATAATTATAAAACACTCAGTACGAAGTTGCTTCTTTGTTTAAATTAAAATAATTCAGTAAGCAAATATGGAATAAACGGATGGTCTGATTTTGTGAAAAAAAAAGACACATACCCATTCCAGTTTTAATTTATCTTTTATTAGAGCATTCCATAACAATGTATTTGCTATTTTTGTTAAAAATGGAGAGATTTATATGATTTACTGCTGCTGGACTGTCAGATGGAACTGGATGAGTGAAGAGCAGCAACATCATAGGTTCATAGGATATTACTGGGCTAGCAGCTCAAGATCATTTACAATGCTCACCAAGTATATGGCCCCTAGAGGCAGGAGAATGGCATTGGCTGTTCCTATGCATTGACTATTTTACAGATTGTGCATACCCATAAGGGACAAAGGCACGCCTCCAGCTGTGAATTTTCAATTCCCCATACATTGATCCAGATTGTTCTTGAACAGGGACACGGATAGACTCTACTTAATGTGACTAGAAAACCTATTCCAAGGAAGGGTCAGTCTCTGTGATATTAATCTGTCTCTCTTGCATGTTCTGTTTGACTCACTGACTAAGTTTAGATCCCTAGAATGGGTGACTCTTGTACTGTTTGTCTTATGGATATGTAGCAGCTCCATCAAGGCTGGATTATGAGTGCCCTATAGGTCAAGTATAGGTTGCCCCTTAATAGCTGATAGGACACAGAGTAAAGGGAATAGGTTTTCAGTATGTCTGCATATGACATATTGATAATACCCTGTATTTTATTAGTGAAGAACCTCTGAACTACTACTATCTACCTGTGTGCATAGATCCCTTTCCTCTGCATTTACTCTTAGGGCTGGGTAGTTAGCGAGGGTATTTGATTTTCCAAAGAATATGATAATGCATTTTTTATATTTAGTTTCAGGCCATGGTTCTAGCATGAATCATTTGCCCAATTTAGACCCTCCATATGGATATCTATATTACTGGGGGATTTAATGAGTGCCCCCATCTGCAGACTTTGCCATCCAGAGGTCTTCTCCATCTTTGTTGACACTTGACCAGTATATTTCAAACAGGAGTGATCCCAGCACTAGGCGCTGTGGCACAGCACTAGTAACTGACCTTCTGTTGGATCTTGACTAATCCACTTTAACCACACGTGTCATGTCCTTGAGTCAATTGGCCATCCAGCTTATGATATAAGGATTTATTTCCAGTTTTGTGAGTTTATTTGTAATATCTGAGTGGAAAATTGTCAAATACCTTTGTCAGGTCATGGTATATGGGTTAAAACATGTTTCTTTGTCAATAGTTCTAGCAGGGTCAGTCAGTTTGAAGTATATTTTTATACATATTGCATATTGATGATGGATAGAGCATTGAGGAACTAAACCTATTTAAAATCTTGTGGCTTTAACTAGTTTACTCAGTGTTTACTACTCACATTTTTTTGGCAATTTTTATTAACATAAGCAAAGATTAAAGAAATTAAAGCAAATTTGGTGATGGTTGTGGGGCAGGGGTCATCATTTTAAAGAGGCTTTGAACTCCAAAAAAAATAAATTACAGAAGAGATCTTATGCCCCTACATTTACTTGCTTATTATATCATGACATCAGGATGTAATAATATTAAATGGAAGTAACCTATATTGGGCTCAGACTTGTATGTGTTCCCAATTTTATGTTTGCAACATTTTTTTAGATTAAGGCACGGTTGCTCACAAAATGTTATCTTGGTGGTTGTTATGTCTTTCGTCTTTTTCTGGTTAGGGGTCGCCACAGCGTAATAGTGGTATATTGTCCATTGTTTCTCTCTCAAGAATAAATATGCCACCTGTTTAAGGGCAGTAAACAAAACAGATAATTAAAAAAGTTTTATCTCACCCAGAGGTTTTGCAATCTTAGAGTAAGTTATATAGCTAGTGGGGCTGTAGTTCACTGTAAGGAGGTTTGGGGCTTTTGTGGTCTACTGGATGAGAAGATTTCCACTTTGGCTATTTTAGCTATTGGTCTTGACCAAACGAATTGTTCAATAAAGTTATTTGCTGAGATGTATTAAGTGTGTCATACTACTAGATCATTAAATTATAACCATATTAGTGCTCAATGGATTCCAAATTAAAGATACAGAAGTTCAGTATTTATAGGTTTAACATACTTATTGTGCATATTAGAATACAGCAATCAGTGCAACATCTAAAATAAAAAAATCAGGTGGAGGTGTTATGATAGGGATTAAAGATAGTTATGAGACCTGAGATTATTACATGTTCAGTGATAACACTAATACTATAGATTGTGTAACTGTGACAAAAAAGACAACCCTGGAACATATAACAATTGTTGGAGTGTATAGGCCACAAAAGTCAGGTGCAGATAACCTAGAGGAATTCATACATTTCTTGCATGAAACACAGGAAGGAAGAATAATATTAGCTGGAGACTTAAATTTACCAGAAACTGACTGGAATAATATTGATTCAGCAATGTTGGTAAGGAAATTATTCACAACATATATTCAGGAACAACAATTATTACAGATTGTAAAAACAAACTACCAGGGGATGGAACATACTAGACATTGTTTTATTTCCTAAAGAAATTACTGTTACCTCAAGTCAAGTTTTACCATCATTGATGTGTAGTAATCATGAGGTTATAAAGGTTAATTTGTTGGTAGATAATTCTGCCAAACTGAAATCTAAACCAATACACAAAAGGTTAATTACAGATTATATGGAAGCAAAACAGTCACCCTGTAAAACTAACTGGAGTGAGATGATCAGTGGAACAACTGTAGATGGAAAGTTTTGAAAGAGAAATTGAGTGCAAAAAATAAAAATGTTTCATTAGGATCGAGGCATACAACATCAGGGGGATATATTTCCATAAGAACAAGATATCTGATTAAGGTGAGAGACAAAAAAATATAAGAAATGGAAGACAGGTCAAACTACAAGTTTGAAAACTAAAATAAACAAGCTGGACAAACAGATTAAGTATAGTGTGAGACAAGATCAAAAACAGTTTGAAGAATATTTATATAAAGATATTGAGCATAATAGGAAACCTTTTTTAAATACATAAGATGTGGATTGAGTAAAGACACACAAAATAAACTGTGTGCAGATTCTAAAATTTATTCTCAGACACAACATATTATAGATACATTTGCAAAATGTTATGCAAAACAGTTTGGCTCCACAAAAGGGGTGAAAAGTTGTCCTAGTGACATCCAGATAATCCCAGATACTGGAATCAAATTAGATTAAATTGAGAAAGAACTGCACAAACTGGATCTAAGCAAAGCACAGGAAAGAGATAGAATTAGCAACAATGACCTGAGAACACTTCAGCAAGAACTGGTGGTACCATTATATTATTCACTAGGTCATATAAATATGGGGAGATTCCTCATGACTGAAGACATGTGATTATTAAACCTGTCTTTAAGGGAAAGAGGAGTAGGACAAACCCAGAGTCATACAGACCCTTAAGTCAACTTTTATGGTGTGGAAAAATAATAGAGAAGGTAATATTGGATAAGTTATTGCCAGAACTGGATATGCTGCAACTTAAAATCATATATTGGCATGCATATGTTGAAAATAGATCTATTACCACCTGTAACATGATGTTCTATAACAATATAATAGCTATGAATGAAAGATCATGCTGTGATGTAATTTATATAGATTTAATTTCAGCATTTGACAGGGTCATACACAAAACACTTATCAATAAATTAGTACAGCTAGGTAATAATGTACTCTTGATAAGATGGATAGCTGCATGGCTTACAAGTAGGACATGGTAAGTATCATACAGCAACTGGACAGGTGAAATCCTTGGTTATAGTCAGTGTCCCACAGGACTATATCCTAGGCCCTTACTTGTTTAGATTGTATCTTTCAGACCTAACTTTTTCAGCCTGAAACTGGGTAAACTGATTATGTGTTACAGATAAGGCAAGTCTGCAAAATAACTTGACTAAATTGATCATTTGGGCACAGGAGAATAATATGCTAATAAATACATCAAAAACTAAGCATATGAGATTTGGGAGACATAAGTTGAAATGTGAATATTTAATAAAGCACACAGTGATTGAATCTGTAGATTCAGCTATGAGTTTTTCTGATCATATCAACCAATTGGTTAATGATAGTTATAGAACTATAGGTTGTATAAAAGGATTTATAAAGTTTTGGAAATCAAAAATGAAGCCATTGTTTGTTAGTTACATTAGACCCAAACTTGATTATGGAATAACAATATGGAAACCTTACAGGAAAACAATCACAAGTAAACTGGAAAGAGTTCAGCTGAAATATACCAAGAGGATCCATGGATGTGAAAATTTAAGTAATTATGAAATAATAAAATATTTGAACTTGTACAGTCTTTTACAGAAATCTAAGAGGAGATCCTATTCAGGTATATAAGGCATTTAGAGATAACTACCTCTGGGAATGTTTTGGTTTATCAAAAAGTAGTAGAAAATCATGAGACAGCCTATATAGAAGGGGTCCGAATGGAGAGATGAGGGGTCCGATTGTAGAGATGAAAAGTCAGCAAGCAAAGGAGAGTAGTAGTGCTGAAATTGAATTCATGCTTGAGTTTTGGTGAGCACATTCACAAGGTGGACCCTGTTTTCACAAAGTCTCACCAAGGTAACACTGATATATAAACTATATTTATATAGCATACATCATGGACAGAAGAAAGTCAAAAACTAAAAAAGATAGCTGGATGCACAAGACCCAGGATAAAAAGTGCCCAATCATGGTAGGCACACTGGTGTCAGGACTGGAAAAGATGACCGTGTAGAATCCTCAAAATACGGAAACATTCCTACAGTGGGGCAAGGCTCAGGGAGAGGATGACCACCCTGTTGTAGAAAGAAGTAGCAGTCCACAAAAATCACAAAAACTGATAGTCTAAAGAAGAGCCATAAAGATGATAAAGTGGACTATTAAAGATAAGAACTTATGTATTGTTACTATTATGCAAAAAGCCCAGAATTTCCAGACAGAAGATGTACAAAATGATTGAGAGAAATTAGAGTAAAGAAAAATACTTCCACAAGAAAAACTGTCAGAAACCTCAAATGAAAATTTGTGTTCATTAATACAACAGATTTGTGAAAAACAGTATATAGATCAAGAAACCTTTATCTGTTTGGAAAAAGAAGCATCTGAGGAAATGGGAAAATATAAACAAAACCAAAAGATATTTGAAAAGTATAAAAATGAAATATGGACTTGGGAAAGAGAGATTTGATATGGTGCAATATTTATGCAAAGGAGAAGAGAAATACAGGCAAAGGCATCCTGATATGGAACATTTCACATTAAAAAACATCACAAAGATGGAATGTAAAAATGATCAGTAAAGTAGAAGTTAAAAAAATAGAAGTTGAAGTTATGGAGTGCCTGCAAAGTGAAGGATTTGATTAGAAGGTCCAACACAGGTAACATCACAGCAGGTTGGAGTGGATCCCCAAATTAGAGAGAAGTAGGAAGATCGGGAAACATCTGAAGAATAAATA